>NC_088408.1:50525186-50532686 GCF_034236695.1 Oncorhynchus nerka | reverse complement strand
CTGTCTCTCCTCTGTTTCTCTCTGTTTGTTTCTCCTCTGTCTCCTCTGTTTCTCTCTCTCTCTTTCTCTCTGTTCTCTCTCTGTTTTCTCTGTTTTTCTCTCTATCTCTCTCTCTCTGTTTCTCTCTGTCTGTTTCTCTCTCTCTGTTTCTCTCTGTTTCTCTGTTTCTCTCTCTCTGTTTTCTCTCTCTGTTTCTCCTCTCTGTCTGTTTCTCTCTCTCTGTTTGTCTCTCTCTGTTTCTCTCCCTGTTTCTCTCTCTCTCTCTCTGTTTCTCTCTCTCTCCCTCTCTCTCTCTGTTTCTCTGTTTCTCTCTCTCTCTTTCTTTCTGTTTCTCTCTCTCTTTTCTCTCGCTCTCTTCTGTCTCTCTTTCTCTGTCTCTCTCTGTCTCTCCCTCTCTCTGTCTTCTCTCTCTCTCTCTCTGTCTCTCTCTCTCTCTGTCTCTCTCTCTCTCTGTCTCTCTCTGTCTCTCTCTGTCTGTCTCGCTCTGTCTCTCCTGTTTCTGTCTCTCTCTCTGTGTTTCTATTTCTCTCTCTGTTTATCTCTATTCTGTTTCTCTCTCTGTTTCTCTTCTCTCTCTGTTTCTCTCTCTTTCTCTCTCTCTTTCTCTTTCTCTCTGTTTCTCTCTTTCTCCTCGCTCTCTCTGTCTCTCTTGTCTCTCTCTGTTTCTCTCTCTCTGTTTCTCTCTCTCTCTGTTTGTCACTCTCTGTTTCTCTCCCTGTTTCTCTCTCTCTCTCTGTTTCTCTCTCTCTCTCTCTGTTTCTCTCTCTCTCTCTGTTTCTCTCTCTGTTTCTCTGTTTCTCTCTCTGTTTCTCTCTCTCTGTTTCTATTCTCTCTCTGTTTCTCTCTCTGTTTCTCTCTCTCTCTCTTTCTCTCTGTTTCTCTGTTTCTCTCTCTCTGTTCTCTCTCTGTTTTCCTCTCCTCTCTGTTTCTCTCTCTCTCTCTTTTCTCTGTCTATTTCTCTCTCTCTGTTTCTCTCTGTCTGTTTCTCTCTCTCTGTTTCTCTCTCCTGTTTGTCTCTCTCTGTTTCTCTCTCTTTCTCCTCTCTCTCTCTGTTTTCTCTCTGTTTCTCTCTGTTTCTCTCTCTGTTTCTCTGTTTCTGTCTCTCTCTCTCTCTTTCTCTCTGTTTCTCTCTCTCTTTTTCTCTCGCTCTGTTTTCTCTCTGTTTCTCTCTCTCTATTCTCTGTTTCTCTCTCTCTCTGTTTCTCTCCCTCTCTGTTTCTCTCTCTGTTTCTCTCTCCCTGTCTCTCTCTCTGTTTCTCTCTCTCTGTTTCTCTCTCTCTGTCTCTCTCTGTCTCTCCCTGTCTCTCTCTGTCTCTCTCTGTTTCTCTCTCTGTTTCTCTCTCTGTTTTTCTCTGTTTCTATTTCTCTCTCTGTTTCTCTCTGTGTTTCTCTCTCTGTTTCTCTGTTTCTCTGTTTCTCTCTCTGTTCTCTCTCTCTGTTTCTCTCTGTTCTCCCTGTCTCTTTCTCTGTTTCTCTCTGTCTCTCTGTTTCTCTCTCTGTTTCTCTCTCTCTGTTTCTCTCTCCCTGTTTCTCACTCTCTGTTTCTCTCTGTCTCTCTCTGTCTCTCTGTTTCTCTCTCTCTCTCTTTCTCTCTCTGTTTCTCTCTCTCTTTTCTCTCTCTCTCTCTGTTTCTCTCTGGTTCTCTCTCTCTCTCTCTGTTTCTCTCTCTCTGTTTCTCTCTCTGTTTCTCTGTCTCTGTTTCTCTCTGTTTCTCTCTCTGTTCTCTCTCTATCTGTTTCTCTCTCTCTCTGTCTCTCTCTGTTTCTCTCTTTCTCTCTGTTTCTCTCTCTCTGTTTTGTTTCTCTCTGTCTCTGTTTCTCTGTCTCTGTCTCTCTCTGTTTCTCTCTCTCTGTTCTCTCTCTCTTCTCTCTCTCTCTGTTTTCTCTCTGTTTCTCTCCCTGTTTTCTCTCTCTCTCTGTTTCTTCTTTCTCTCTGTCTTCTATTGCTCTCTCTCTCTGTTTCTCTCTCTCTGTTTCTCTCTCTCTGTTTCTCTCTCTCTGTTTCTCTCTCTGTTTCTCTCTCTCTCTCTGTCTGTTTCTCTCTCTCTCTCTGTTCTCTCTCTCTGTTTCTTTCTCTCTGTTTCTCTCTCTCTGTCTGTTCTCTCTGTTTCTCTCTTTCTCTCTGTTTCTCTCTCTCTCTGTCTCTCTCTGTCTCTCTCTCTCTCTCTCTGTTTCTTTCTCTGTCTCTCTCTGTTTTTCTCTCTCTCTCTGTTTCTCTCTGTTTTCTCTGTTTCTGTCTCTCTCTGTTCTCTCTCTCTGTTTCTCTCTGTCTCTCTTTCTCTCTCTCTCTGTTTCTCTCTTTCTCCCTGTCTCTCTCTGTCTGTTTCTCTCTGTCTCTCTGTTTTCTCTCTCTGTTTGTCTCTCTCTGTTTCTCTCTCTGTTTCTCTCTCTCTCCCTCTCTCTCTCTCTCTGTTTCTCTGTTTCTCTCTCTGTCTCTCTCTGTTTCTCACTCTGTTTTCTCTCTCTCTCTGTTTGTCTCTCTCTGTTTCTCTCCCTGTTCTCTCTGTCTCTGTTTCTCTCTCTCTCTGTTTCTCTCTCTGTTTCTCTCTCTCTGTTTCTTTTCTGTCTCTTCTCTCTCTGTTTCTCTCCTGTTTCTCTCTCTCGCTCTGTTTCTCTCTCTCCCTCTCTGTTTTTCTCTCTGTTTCTCTCTCTCTGTCTCTCTCTGTTTCTCTCTCTGTTTCTCTCTCTCTCTGTTTCTCTGTTTCTCTCTCTCTGTTTCTCTCTCTGTTTTCTCTCTATTTCTCTCTCTCTCTTTCTCTCTCTGTTTCGCTCTCTCTCTGTTTCTCTCTCTCTCTGTTTCGCTCTCTCTGTTTCGCTCTCTCTCTGTTTCTATTGCTCTCTCTCTCTGTTTCTCTCTCTCTGTTTCTCTCCCTCTCTCTGTTTCTCTCTTTCTCTCTCTGTTTCTCTGTCTATTTCTCTCTCTCTCTCTCTGTTTCTCTCTCTCTCTGTTTCTCTCCCCTCTCTGTCTCTCTGTTTCTCTCTCTCTCTGTTTCTCTCTCTCTGTTCTCTCTCTCTGTTTCTCTGTCTCTCTCTGTTTCTCTCTCTGTTTCTCTCTCTCTGTTTCTCTCTCTGTTTCTCTCTCTGTTTCTCTCTCTGTTTCTCTCTGTTTCTCGCTCTGTTTTCTCTCTCTCCCTCTCTCTCTGTTTCTCTCTCTCTTCTCTTTCTCTCTGTTTCTCTTTCTCTCTGTTTCTCTCTCTGTTTCTCTCTCTGTTCCTCTCTCTGTCTTTTTCTCGCTCTGTTTCTCTCTCTCCCTCTCTCTCTCTGTTTCTCTCTCTCTCTCTGTTTCTCTCTCTGTTTCTCTCCCTCTGTTTCTCTCTCTGTTTCTCTCTCTCTCTGTTTCTCTCTCTGTTTCTCTCTCTGTTTCTCTCTCTCTGTTTCTCTCTCTCTGTTTCTCTCTCTCTGTTTGTCTCTCTCTGTTTCTCCCTCTCTCTGTTTCTCTCCTGTTTCTCTCTCTCTCTGTTTCTCTCTCTCTCTCTCTCTGTCTTCTCTCTGTTCTGTTTCTCTCTCTCTGTTTCTCTCTCTGTTTCTCTCTCTCTGTTTGTCTCTCTCTGTTTCTCTCTTCTGTTTCTCTCTCTCTGTTCTCTCTGTCTCTCTCTCTCTGTCTGTTTTCTCTCTCTGTCTCTGTTTCTCTGTTTCTCTCTCTCTCTCTCTGTTTCTCTCTCTGTTCTCTCTCTCTCTTTTCTCTCTGTTCTCTCTCTCTCTGTTTCTCTCTCTCCCTTGTCTCTCTGTCTGTTTCTCTCTGTCTCTCTGTTTCTCTCTGTCTCTCACTCTCTCTCTCTCTCTCTGTTTGTCTCTCTCTGTCTCTCTCTCTCTCTCTCTCTCTGTCTCTCTCTCTGTTTCGCTCTCTCTCTCTGTTTCTCTCTCTCTCTCTGTCTCTCTCTGTCTCTCTCTGTTTCTCTCTCTGTTTCGCTCTCTCTCTGTTCTCTCTTTTCTCTCTCTCTCTCTGTTTCTATTGCTCTCTCTCTCTGTCTCTCTGTTTCTTTCTCTCTGTTTCTCTCTCTCTCTGTCTCTCTCTGTTTGTCTCTCTGTTTCTCTCCCTGTTCTCTCTCTCTCTCTGTTTCTCTCTCTCTCCTCTCTCTCTCTCTCTGTTTCTCTGTTTCTCTCTCTGTTTCTCTCTCTGTCTTCTCTCTCTGTTTCTCTCTCTGTTTCTCTCTGTCTATTTCTCTCTCTCTCTGTTTCTCTCTCTCTGTCTCTCTCTCTGTTTCTCTCTATTTCTCTCTGTTTCTCTCTCTCTGTTTCTCTCTCTCTGTTTCTCTCTCTCTGTTTCTCTCTGTTTCTCTCTGTTTCTCTCTCTGTTTCTCTCTGTTCTCTGTCTGTTTCTCTCTCTCTTTCGTCTCTCTCTCTGTTTCTCTCTCTCTGTCTCTGTTTCTCTCTGTTTCTATTCTCTCTCTCTCTGTTTCTCTCTCTCTGTTTTTCTCTCTCTCTCTGTTTCTCTCTCTGTTTCTCCTCTCTGTTTCTCTCTCTCTGTTTCTCTCTCTGTTTCTCTCTCTCTCTCTCCCTCTCTCTCTCTCTGTTCTCTCTCTCCTCTGTTTTCTCTCTGTTTCGCTCTCTCTCTGTTTCTATTGCTCTCTCTCTCTGTTTCTCTCTCTCTGTTTCTCTCCCTCTCTCTGTTTCTCTCTCTCTCTCTCTGTTTCTCTGTCTATTTCTCTCTCTCTGTTTCTCTCCCTGTTTCTCTCTCTCGCTCTGTTTCTCTCTCTCCCTCTCTCTCTCTCTCTCTGTTTCTCTCTCTCTGTTTTCTCTCTCTCTGTTTCTCTCTCTGTTTCTCTCTCTGTTTCTCTCTCTGTTCCTCTCTCTGTTTCTCTCTGTTTCTCTCTGTTTCTCTCTCTGTCTCTCTGTCTCTCTCTTCTCTGTCTCTCTCCTCTCTCTGTTTCTCTCTCTTTTTCTCTCTCGCTCTGTTTTCTCTCTCTGTTTCTCTCTCTCTGTTTCTCTCTCTCTGTTTCTCTCTCTCTGTTTGTCTCTCTCTGTTTCTCTGTCTCTCCCTGTTCTCTCTCTGTCTGTCTCTCTCTGTTTCTCTCTCCCTGTCTCTCTCTCTCTCCTGTTTCTCTCTCTCTCTCTCTCTCTTTCTCTCTGTTTCTCTGTTTCTCTCTCTGTTTTTCTCTCTGTTTCTCTCCCTGTTTTCTCTCGCTCTGTTTTTCTCTCTGTTTCTCTCTCTGTTCTCTCTGTTTCTCTCTCTCTCTCTGGCTCTCTCTGTTTCTCTCTCTGTGTCTCTCTGTTTCTCTGTCTCTCTCTGTCTCTCTCCTGTCTCTCTCTCTGTTTCTCTCTCTCTCTCTGTTTCTCTCTCTGTTTCTCTGTCTCTCTCTGTTTCTCTCTGTCTCTGTTTCTCTGTCTGTTTCTCGCTCTCGCTCTCTCTCCCTGTTTCTCTCTCTCTCTCTCCCCTCTCTTTTCTCTCTGTTTCTCTCTCTCTGTCTTCTGTTTCTCTCTGTTTCTCTTCTCTCTGTTTCTCTCTCTGTTTCTCTCCCTCTCTGTTTTCTCTTTCTCCCTGTTTCTCTCTGTCTCGCTCTCTCTGTTGTCTCTCTGTTTCTCTCTCTCTCTCTGTTTCTCTCTCTCTCTTTCTCTGTTTCTCTCTCTGTTTGTCACTCTCTGTTTTTCTCTCCCTGTTTTTCTCTCTCTCTCTGTGTCTCTCTCTGTTTCCCTCTCTGTCTCTCTGTTCTCTCTGTTTCTATTGCTCTGTTTCTCTCTGTCTCTCTCTGTTTCTCTCCCTCTCTGTTTCTCTCTCTGTTTCTCTCTCTCTGTTTCTCTCTCTGTTTCTTCTCTCTGTTTCTCTCTCTCCCTCTGTTTCTCTCTCTGTTTCTCTCTCTCTGTTTCTCTCTCTCTGTTTCTCTCTCTCTCTGTTTTTCCCCTGTTTCTCTCTGTCTCTGTCTCTCTCTGTCTCTCTCTCTCTCTGTTTCTCTCTCTCTGTTTCTCTCTCTCTGTTTCTCTCTCTCTGTTTCTCTCTCTCTGTTTCTCTCTCTGTTTCTCTCTCTCTCTCTGTTTCTATTGCTCTCTCTCTCTGTTTCTCTCTCTCTGTTTCTCTCTCTGTTTCTCTCTCTCTCTCTGTTTCTATTGCTCTCTCTCTCTGTTTCTCTCTCTCTGTTTCTCTCTCTGTTTCTCTCTCTCTCTCTGTCTCTTTCTATCTGTCTCGCTCTCGCTCTCTCTGTTTCTCTCTCTCTGTTTCTCTCTCTCTGTTTCTCTCTCTCTGTTTCTCTCTCTCTGTTTCTCTCTCTGTTTCTCTCTTTCTCTCTGTTTCTCTCTCTCTCTGTCTCTCTCTGTCTCTCTCTGTCTCTCTCTGTCTCGCTCTCGCTCTCTCTCTCTGTTTCGCTCTCTCTCTCTCTGTTTCTATTGCTCTCTCTCTGTTTCTCTCTCTCTGTTTCTCTCTTTCTCCCTGTCTCTCTCTGTCTCGCTCTCTCTGTCTCTCTGTTTCTCTCTCTCTGTTTGTCTCTCTCTGTTTCTCTCCCTGTTTCTCTCTCTCTCCCTCTCTCTCTCTCTCTGTTTCTCTGTTTCTCTCTCTCTCTCTCTGTTTCTCTCTCTCTGTTTCTCTCTCTCTGTTTCTCTCTCTGTTTCTCTCTCTCTGTTTCTCTCCCTCTCTCTGTTTCTCTCTCTCTCTCTCTGTTTCTCTCTGTCTATTTCTCTCTCTCTGTTTCTCTGTCTATTTCTCTCTCTCTGTTTCTCTCCCTGTTTCTCTCTCTCGCTCTGTTTCTCTCTCTCCCTCTCTCTCTCTCTGTTTCTCTCTCTCCCTCTCTCTCTCTCTCTGTTTCTCTCTCCTCTGTTTCTCTCTCCTCTGTTTCTCTCTCTCTCTGTTTTCTCTCTCTGTTTCTCTCTCTGTTTTCCCTATTCTCTGTTTCTCTCTGTTTGTCTCTCTCTGTTTTCTCTCTCTGTTTCTCTCTCTCTCTGTTTTCTCTCTGTTCCCTCTCTCTCTGTTTCTCTGTTTCTCTCTCTCTGTTTCTCTCTCTCTGTTTCTTTCTCTCTGTTTCTCTTTCTCTCTGTTTCTCTCTCTCTGTTTCTCTCTCTGTTTCTCTCTCTGTTTCTCTCTCTCTGTTTCTCTCTCTCTGTTTCTCTCTCTCTGTTTGTCTCTCTCTGTTTCTCCCTCTCTCTCTGTTTCTCTCTCTGTTTGTCTCTCTCTGTTTCTCTCCCTGTTTCTCTCTCTCTCTGTTTCTCTCTCTCTCCCTCTCTCTCTCTCTCTGTTTCTCTGTTTCTCTCTCTCTCTCTTTCTCTCTGTTTCTCTCTCTCTTTTTCTCTCGCTCTGTTTTTCTCTCTGTTTCTCTCTCTCTCTCTGTTTCTCTCTCTCTCTGTTTCTCTCTCTCTCTCTCTCTGTCTCTCTCTCTCTCTGTTTCTCTCTGTCTCTCCTCTGTCTCTCTCTCTGTCTCTCTGTTTCTCTCTGTTTCTCTCTCTGTTTCTCTCTCTCTGTTTCTCTCTCTCTGTTTGTCTCTCTCTGTTTCTCTCTCTGTTTCTCTCTCTCTCTCTGTCTCTCTCTCTCCTCTCTCTTCTCTCTCTGTTTTCTCTTTCTCTCTGTTTCTCTCTCTGT
>NC_088408.1:50518048-50522186 GCF_034236695.1 Oncorhynchus nerka | reverse complement strand
ATGGTAACAGTCAATAGTAGAAATGTAATAAATATAAAATCAAATTATGGAAAATGAACCTATAACTAACTTATAACTAAATAACGGTCATTCTTTATATCAGTACTACAACTACAATCATCATTACTACGACTACTACTACCATCACTAAACTGTTATCACTACCATTACCACCCATATTTGGAATGATAAACATTAATAATTATAGTCATAACAATAATAGTAATAATAAGTAAGTTACTGTTTACTATGCAGATGTTATTATTCAGTGTCCCTCCAGGCTATGGCAGGAAAATACATATTTGGCTGCAAGAGGAGCCATTGCTCCCTTCGCCCATGAGTATTCTTAGTTTTTCCTCTGGGTTCCATTTGTGAATTTGGAATATATGTAGTCATTTCCGTGAATAATGAATCTCTTTGTGAGAATATTTATCACAGTAAAGGAGAAAGTGCATCTCTGTCTCTACCTCCCCTGTCATGCAGTGACCACATACACGCTCCTCTTTGGGTAGCCATGATAGAAGTACCAAGTCATCAGCATATAGCAGGTATTTCACCTCTGTGTCAAATAGTGTGAGTCCTGGGGCTGGAGGTGGTCCAACATGTCTGCTAATTCATTGATACCAAATGTTGAAAAGATTTGGACTCAAATTGCAGCCTTGTCTCACACCTCGACATTGTGAAAAAAATTCTGTTCTTTGGTTTTTGATTTTATTGCACACTTGTTTTCTGTGTACATACATTTTATTAAGTCATACACCTTACCACCAAGCCCACTTTGTAGAATTTTGTAGAATAGCCCTTCGTGCCAAATCGAATCAAATGCTTTTAAAGTCAATAAAGCAAGCAAGATTTTGCCCTCTTTTTTGGTGGGCGTGTTTATTAATTAGTGTGTGTAAGGTGTATATATGGTCAGTAGTGCAATGGTTAGGAAGAAAGCCAATTTGACATTTACTTATTACATTTTTTCTTGAAGAAAGGTTTGAATTCTTGAATTCAAAATGCTACAGAAAATATTTCCCAAGTTACTGTTGGCGCAAATTCCCTGTAGTGTGTGGGGTCTGATTTGTCTCCACTTTGTGGATAGGAGAGATGAGCCTGGTTCCAGACATCAGGGAAGCAGCCAGAAGTTAAAACCATGTTGAACAATTTAAGCACACATTTTGCCAACTCAGGTGTGCTGTTTTCAGCATTTCATTTCTGATGTTGTCTACACCACAAGCCTTTTTGATTTAATAGATTTTAGCATTTCATTTAGTTCTTGTTGGGTTATTGGGTAATCTAATGGATTTTGGTTGTTTTTAATGACTGATTCAAGGATGTTCAATTTTTCTTTAATTTCTAATTGGTTCTGTTGTAAGTCTTTTTGTGTTTTTGGATTATCAAAATAAGTTTTCCATAGCTAATTCTTGTGGCTTTGTTGTGCTTAAATTGTTCCACATGTCCAAGACTGATTTTTGGTCAGTTGCGTTTTCAATTTCATCAAGTGTCTTGTTGGTATAATTCAATTTCTTGCATTTCAGTGTTTTTATACTGTTTCAAGAGTTTCAAAGTATTCATATCGTAGCTCTAGGTTGTTTTGCTGCTTATGTTTTTGTTTGATATTTTTGTCTTAGGTGTTTTCTAATTGTTTACATTCATTATCAAACCATTTGTCAAATATTTTGATTTTGCTTCTGATGTTGCATTGCTTTGCTTTTTCTCAAATTTGCTTTGGATGCTGCTTTTTGGAATATGCAGTTGATGTTTTGGGTAGCTGAATTGACACCATCTTTATTGTTTTGGTACTGTGAGTTATTGAAAAACTGTATAGAGTTCATCATTTCATTTGAGTTCAATGTTTCAATGAATGTCTGCACTGTTTGGAGCCCATCTGTATGATTGGTTTTATGTTGTAAGTTTATTGGGCTGTTTTTGAATGAATATTGCGGTTAATTTCTTCAGAAACACGTTGATCTGACTGTGATCTGACAATGGTGTCTGTGGTCTGACAGTGAATGCACTAATGGAGGAGGGGGTCAATGTCAGTGATGGCATAATCGACTACACTTGTCCCCAGAACTGAGCAGTAAGTAAACTGACCTAAAGAGTCCCCTCTGATTCTACCATTAAGCATGTACAGGCCTAAGGCTCGACAGAGATGTACTAACTCTTTTCCATTTTTGTTCAGTATTTGGTCAGGACTGTTTCTATTATTTATAATAGGGCTGCACTGTACAAGGAGGGGTGTCCAAATATGTGGTGGTTACCTCCCGCATCAGTGTAGTCAGGCTCAGAACCTGTTCTTGCATTGAAATCTCCACAAAGAAGCACTTTACCCTGCGCCTGAAATGTAATGATTTCTGTCTGGAGATTGTCAAAAAACTGATCATCATAATATGATGAATCTGAAGGAGGGAGCATAAGCTGCACATATGTATACATCATTGTCACAATAGATTGTACCTTTGTTAAGTTTTAGCCAAATGTGAGTGGTTCCTTTTTCATTTCATTCAGTGCTAAGTCCTGCTTATGCCAAATGATGATTCCACCTGAGTTTCGGCCCCGTTTAACATTTTTATGTTTGATTGATGGTAGTAAACTTTCTCTATAGCCTGAGGACACTGAGTATCTATGTCTCCCGACACCATGTTTCCAGTAGGATTATGATGTCCTGTCCCTTGATGTTTTTAATCAATTCTGGTTTGTTGTTTTATAACCAAAATGTGAAGTATAGGCCCTGGATATTCCAAGAGCTGATAGTTAATGATCTCATTTATAATAAGTGATATTCACTGGTTTGAGTAAAAGTACATCGAAAAAAAAAAGAAAAAAACTATATATAAATATATATATATATATATATATATATATATACATACATATATATACATATACACACATACATATATACATATATACACACATACATATATATATATATATAATATATACATACACACACATACACACACATACATACAATATACATATACACACATATATATACAATATACATATACATGCACATACACATACATATACATACATACATACACATACATACACACACACACACACACACCATTACATATAATAATAATTATAATACCGGTGTCAATACATTTAGGAATATTTGTAAACAAATTAATAAGAATGGAATAAGATTGCACATAAAATAAGTACAATACAATCTGCAACCCTGTGTGTTTGTGTGTGTGTGCCGTGCCGTGTGTGAATTAAAAGGGACTGTCTAGCTCAGTAGTCTGCATATTAGTTGCAGTAGTTGGCGCACCTCTCCTATCTCTGATTGTTCTGGGGTCTTCTGCCAGAGGTTACCTCAGCATATGTAGGCTGACGATCTGACTGATACATGGTGTGGACTGCATCATGTGGTCTACTTCCCTGAAGGGCAGTGTTCTGACTGACGACCCTGGAGTAGTGGTCAGAGCTGTGTTGTGATGGGCTGGGTCTGATGGGCCGGGTAGTAGAGCTGTGTTGTGATGGGCCGAGGTCTAGTAGAGCTGTGTTGTGATGGGCCAGGTCTAGTAGAGCTGTGTTGTGATGGGACGGGTCTAGTAGAGCTGTGTTGTGATGGGCCAGAGGCTCTAGTAGAGCTGTGTTGTGATGGGACGGTTGTCTAGTTGTGCTGTCCTGAGGCGGGTCTGGTCTGGTAAATATGTGCTGTGTTGGGCCTGGTCTAGTAGAGCTGTGCTGTAATAAGCCATGTCTGGCTCTTTTCTCCTCGGGATGGTGGAGGTACTGTTGTTTCAGAAGGTGGGCGGGGGGACCTTTGTTGCTGGGGTGATGGGTGTGTGGGTCCCTGCCAAGTGTTGCATCTTTTAGGTCCTTGGCAAGGTTCTGATACTGTCTGATCAAGATGTATATTATCATATAAGTGTTGACATGTCAGAGTGGGGTGGTGAGCCGTTCTGACGTTGAGCAGTGAGGCACAGTCCACAGTGATCTGTTGATTTATTTTGTCAATCAACTTTCCTGGGAAGTCTTTTCTTGGTAGGAGGGTGGACACAACTATATTGGTTGTTGGGAACATAGCCTGTGCCCGTTCTGCCACTCTTCTCACTGCCCCAGACACATTTTCACCTTTGGCATGAAGGTCGTTTGTGCCAGTGTGGATGATGATGTTGTCAGGGTGTCA